>NC_056744.1:1033270942-1033318442 GCF_019279795.1 Protopterus annectens
TCCAGTAACAAACTTATTCTCACAGTAACTAAGTCTAATAATACAGCAGGCGACGCCCTCTTTTCTAATTATGTATCCAAAACGTGGAATGCTGTACCCTGTAATGTAACTACTATTACTTCCTTCACACAGTTTAAAAAAGCATTAAAACTACATCTCACTAATAACTGGCTATGCTCTTGCACTGCACCAGGCTAGACCCTCCACTATGCTAGACCCTCCTCCACCTTAACTATCTCACACCTCAAGATGAATGAATAAGGTCTAGGTTCTATGACTGTATAAATACATACAATATAATAAAAATAGATTGCTGTTATGGATTAGACCCTAACAATCTTTAAAAACTGTTGGTTTACACATGTCTCTCCAGCAAGGATTTGGAAGTTTTTATATATTTCTTTAGACTAGTGAATGTATTACTATAAGATTTCTCTGTCTTACTAATTGTGTCTACTATGTATGTATATACTACTGTTAATTAAGACTCTCTGCATTTTGTATGTAATTTTCTTTGCAAACTTTGTATTTTTTGTTGCATGTTACTGATGTGTGTGGAGCTTTTCTCCGGGCCTCCACTGAAAATGAACCTGTATCCAGTGGACTATCCCGGTTAACAAATGTAAAATAAATAATAAATAAATAAAGAAGTCACTTAACCAGAAAACACTCGTGCTTCTGCTCTAAAAAGAAACACACCATTCTCTTATGTGATACTATGCATCAAGGTTTTTATAGCAATATGAAGGATTTTGGATTTGGTGCCATACTAGTTTATATAAATGGTGCTGAAGGATTTTGGATTTGATGCCAGACTAGTTTATATAAATGGTGCTAAAGTCCTGGAACACAATGTCAGAAGCCGTAGTGTAGTTAAATTCAACAAAGAGATTCAAGAATGAATGGAAAATCAAAATGAAAAAAAGGATGACATGGGGATGCTGCAAACTTACAGACAGATATGGCAAACTATGAGCCTTACTTCATCAGCATGTTTATATAACAAGAGGAAAATACAGATAATGTCGACATCATACATCTGAGTAATATGTGCAATGAAAGTCTAATTGGAAAATGACAGCTGAAGAAAGGTGACATGTTAAGATGTAAAAATAAAGAAAAAGTAATGGATTAGGGGTGAGAGAGGAACACAGTATCACATTAAATTTGAGAAGCAAGAATTAAAGTACAACCTGATACAATGAAAAGAAAATTCAGGAAGCAGAGTAAGACAGATAACAATAAGAAGTGAAAAGGCAGGGGCAGAATCCAGGGATAAAGGAACAAGACAAAGAGCTGAGAAAATAAAACTGTTCTACAGCAGTGCAACTCAATCTTAACTCTTTAAATACAAGTGTGAACACTTTTCAATCTACTTACAGAAACCCTAACAGGATAACATTGTCTACAGTAGTTCTGTCTGTGTGAGAACACTAAACTTACAACATCCACTTTATGTATCAGAAAGGCAAGCTGAGGCAAATTCAGTATCTTAAAGCATCTTGCTCTTGCATTACAGAAACATTTAAGCTGACATACCTGTCAATCCTTTTCTTATTTTCATCCATCTTTTGATTCGCCACTTGTACCAGATGACCAATATACTCATCAGTCACAAGCAGTTTACCTCTATGGCTCAGCGGAACTTCTAAACAATGAGTGCTCCGTACAGCCTGCAATGTGACAAAAAAATAATGAAAGTCATTTTCAGCTGCCAAAGAAGTTTCTGAAACAGGGAAAACAGCATCAAAATCTAAAACCGAGCCTTTACTGAAAATATATTTCTTGTAAGATGACAGTACCTTTACACACATCAGCTAGAACAACCATTTTTTTGTATGCTCAACTGAAGGACATAAACTTATTTGATCTGGTATAGCGCAAGCACAGCTATGCAAAAACCTTCTGTGGCTATCCCTCCTAAGAGGGCTCTCATTAAGTTTAAATGAATAGTTAGTTTCCATTCCTAAAGCTAAATTGAAACTGTTATAAGAACTGGGAAGATCAGAAAATTCTAGTAGTCTAGTCTCACACCAGGTGCCTGGGTTTATTTTTCCAGTAGTAACACTGCTGTGCAGCATATGGTAGAATGCAATTTTAATGTGCTACCCTCTGTATGAAATATTAAATGGAGTTTCAACTGCATGAGTTGGCAGTAGCTCAGGTGATGTAAAAGACAACATGTCACTTAGCAAAGAGTGACATTTAAGTTTATTGAGTTTGTACAATAATTAATATATGCAGAACTTCTCTCCTATACACATAACATACAATGCTACACAACTGTCTATATGTACATATACATAGCCACGTAATTCAATATACAAATTCACATACTATTCATTCATAATTCGTCCCCCACTTATCCCTTATGCCATAACCAAAATCATATTTGTCTAGCATTTCTGTATCACTGTACTATAAATTAATTAGATTCCAGTATCTCTCATATCCCAAATAAACCAGTTGCAACTCAAAAGAATCCTTCCAATCATGTTTTTTTTTTAATTGTTACCCCCACTGATGTACATATAATATGTTAAGGTCTTTTTTTAATTTCCTCTTCAACAAATCTGGTTTCAATAGTTCTCAAAACCCTTCAATATGCCTACATTCTAAAAGGATACACACTTCTCCTCCCCACAATATTAAACTAAACACACTCATTTGTACAATGGTTTATACTGCAGTTCCTCTTTTACTGGTATTTTTTTTAATGTCAGTCTTAAGAAGAAATCATCCCTTTCTCTTGCCTTCCACGTATGCACCTCTTTTCTTTACCTAACTCTTCCCACATATCCACCCATTAATATTCAATCACTACAGTCCTATACTATTTAACCTATCTTATTCAACCTTTAATTTATCATCCTATTTATGACTATAAAAATAACCGTCCTTTATGCATTGCTTTCTCTTCACCAGTTAACCTCTTCTCAATAAGGCTTATATTTCAGACAAAAAACCTCTTTCAAATACAACTACTTATTTGCCACATAATCCCTTTGAGACAGAAAGGCTTACTGGGATGCAGAAGCCTTATGTCCAAAGGTTTCTGCATCATTTTAAGCAGGCGTGGTTCACAGGCTACTCTTCCATTATGGTTTTACTCTGGAAGTGGTCACAGTGCAGACAGCAATCTCACACATGTATGGGGGAGGGCTAATGTAAATTGGCAATGTGCTCTCCTGGAAATGGCAGAAGAATAATGTGGCAGGTCGATTCAGAGAGTCAAAGTGATGAGTTAATTTCTGAGGGGAGTTAAAAGTATACCCTGTCTTTTGAAAGCACATACCTGTGCACCTTAGTGGGAATGGCGAAGGCTCATACCATGATGAGAGGTAAGTATCTTGAAGCTGTGGGTGTATGTATGTGTGTGGTTGTGTGCATGCATTCTTGTAAAGGTGTCAGTGTGACGGTGAGTGAATGAGTGGATGTGTGTGTATGTGTATGTACATCTTGGTGGTTGCCATGGGGAGGTAAGTATAGGCCAGCTATCTTTGTTTGGGTATGGGTGCGTATGTGTGCCTGCTCGTACATGCACATGTTGTAGCACATGACAGGGTGTGAGAGTGAGAATTTATGCAAGTGTAAGTAAGTATATAGGGGTTTGTGGCTGCTTGAGAGTGTTTGTGTGTGGCTGGCAGAGTAGTTGTGTGTGCTTGGGTGCCTTTGTGTGCCTGCGTTAAAGGATGGCTATGAATCTCTGATGGGTGGGCTGCTAGGAAGAACATTAGCGCAGTCAGATCTGACATTATGGTGTTTATTTTGGAAGTATGACAATTAGCTGCTAATAAGGTGGTCATATGTGCAGTTTTACCTCATCTCTAATACAGCCACAATGCTAAATGACAGAAGTACATTAGCCAATTACAGCTGATGTAGAGAACCTCTCTGAATTCCAGCAAATATCTTTATAAAATTGCATATTTAATTCTTCTTTCTTTCCCTTTACACTACACTTCTTTTTAACTGGGTTAAGCCTAGAAACTCGAAAGAAATCAAACACTACCTTTAATATTTCTTTCTGTACTTCTGTTGGTTAAAAGAACGCCCCAGCATAACCAATAATTTACCCTAACATTCAATTTATAAGATGTACCTTTTTTCTAGAAAGCAACACAAAAACCTTCCACATATCAGTTATTACTTTTTTCTCTTTCCATTTCTTAATTTGAATCTGTCCCTGTTTCCAGATATAACTGTCAGTCCTTTTATTTTGTTCTTTAAAAATAAATTCCACCTATCTGCACTACATCCACATATCCTTCACGTTTCTTGAGTGAGATGCAGTCCTATCCTACTTAATCCTGCCTGTTAATGCAATGGTCACTTTTCAACTGTCCCTTACTTTTTTGTTATCATAAATCACATCATCTCTGTATGCAAATATAACTAGTAAGCACACTTATTAAAATCATCCATTTTCCCTTAATTAATTTCTGCCTAACCTCACATATAACCCAATTCCTAATTAATACATTCTTGCCTCCATATCTAACAACCCATTTACTAATGGAATTAAAACTGTTGACTAACTTCCTTTCAGAACCATAACTTTTTAACAAAAGCCAGAATGCCTTACAAGTTGCATCAGGAAATGCTTTATAAATGCCACAAATTAATAGTTAACCTTCTCTCTCTTCCAGATCAACACTAATCACTGTTTCTATTGTCAACAGCAATATTTTGTTTTTGCCAGCTTTCCTTTTACCCTGTATAATTCATTGTTTGCTATCCTAGACACAATTGCTGCTATCCAAACTGTAGAAACCTCATTATAATTTTATAATCTGTTTGGCATAATGCTAACAAGTCTTTCTCGCTCTTCTTTTAAATAAATTTAAAAGAAAGTTATGTACTTACCATAACACTGGATGCATGTTGTCTTCTGTCTGTCTCAAACCCTGGGATATCAGACTAAACTGGATCGGAATCCAGCAGCTCAGACTCTTCAACTCTAAGCTCCACCTCCTCTCCCATACATAATGCACTGCCCTACCTGAATATCATCAGATCGAGTTTGCCTTACAATGTCTAGGAACACTTAGAAGATACTCCATCATAACAAAATGGAAGGACCAAAGAGAGGTTCCCAGTGTTAAGCTTCAGGCCAGTCTATACAGTACACCAAGAGCCACACCATAAGGATAACAATTTGGAACAGGGAATGGAGGAATGGTTGAAATGGATGGAAGATGACAATATGGAGCTACCATTATGGCAAGTACATAACATTTACATCCGAAGTTGCCTTTTTCACCCACCTAAGCCTGTGGGACAAAGTCTTCAGGCAGTCAAAAAGGGTGGTATCAGGAGATTTTCTGCAAAATTCTGGACCCAAAAGTTGATATGGGTCTGAACTAAGTATTCAACTTTTAATGAGCCACAAAAGAATGAGTGTTAGACCAAGTGGCCACTGTATAAATATCTAAGGAGGCCCAAGCGAAAATGTCAGGAGAAGTAGCAAATTCCCTGGTTTAATGGCCTTTAGGTTTATTAGATAAAGAAATACCTTTCACAGAATAAACAAAGGAAATACAGCCAAAAGTCATCTAGACAAAGTTACCTTAGAAACAGGCTTACCCAGTTTGGTGTTGAAAAGATTGGCAAAAAGATACAAAGAGTTGGTCTGATATTCTGATAGATTTGGTCATATCCAAATAAAAATCTTAAATGCTGATAACATCCAAATAATGGAGTATGTACTCTCCCTTGTTACTGAAATTTGGGAAGAAAACACGCAAATGAATTGACTGGTTCAGGTTCAACTCAGGGGTCACTTTAGGTAAGAAAGAAGGGTGAAGTCTGCAGACTCTTTATGGAATATAAGGTAAGGAGGTTTGCAAGATAAGGGTCAGAGTTCTGAAATCCTCCTGGCTGATGTTACCGCTACTAAAAGTAGAGTTTACCAAGAATGCAATTTTAAATCTATGGCAGCAACTGGCTCAAATGGAGGTCTAGTTAAAGCTTGGAGCCACTTAGGCAAAATCCAAGAAGGAACTGGGTCCTTAACTATATGTCTAAGCAGGAAGGTATCCTGCTTAGACATACAGTTAGGTCCAGGAAGGTATCCTTCAAGAAAGATTTAGAAAGTTAAGGAGATGCAACAAGAGTGTTATCCATACCCACATGAAAATTCGACATGGTTGCAACCAGAATTTAAAAGATCCTCCAAACCTCAAAAATTGTATCTAAGGGTGCAGAGACAGTCTAGACCCTTAGAAATAACCCAGTCAGAAAATGTCTAAAACATGCTAGTGTAAATCTTCCTGGTCAAAGGTTTCTGACAGAAGAAAGAATGTAAATGACTCTCTTGGAAGGTATGGGATCTCTGGACATCACTGGAATTGGAGGAACCAAGCAGTCAACCTGAGGGACTGAAGATTTGGGTGAGGCTGGACTGAAGGATGGGATAGCAAGTCTAGAACTAGATACAAAACTCAAGACAGGTAAAACAGGCGAGGTCACCAAAAGGGGAACCATACTTGTCTGGTCCAGTGAGGGGCCATGATCATCACGGTCACTCTGCGGTGGGCTGCTTTATGTAGAAACTTTGTTGTAAGGGCATAGGAGTATAAGTATATAGAGACCCAGGGGACCAAACATAGAGTTAAGAGCCCCTTAGTGACTGCTACTTGGCAGGGATCAGGGCGAATAAGCTGCTGTATTTGGTGTTGAAAAGGGAACAAAAAGACTGCAGCAAGGCTGAGCCAAAGGCTGAACATATGAGCTGCCAGTAGACAGATAGACTGCTAGTGAGGCGCAAGGGCTCCTGCTCAAGGTGTCTGCCAGAATTAAGAAGAAATGGCACCACTGACACCAAAATGCAGTTCCGAAGATCCAATTTACTAAAGGTTCACAGTCAGAAAAACTCAAACACATAAACGCTCATAAAATGTCTTGCGTTTCCGTCAGAGAGACTTCATCAGATGTCTAATGTCAGCAACATGCCAATCAACAGATTATATATCCATTCTATCTTTAATGCCACCAACCACAAGCAAGAATCAATTAAAACTTTCAAAGCAGTTAAAAAAATAAAAAAAAACATCACACAAGTTTACCCCAACTATAAAACCATTCAAACAATGTAGAATTTTCCCACATTCCTATACTTCACGTTCAATGTTAATCATTAAAATAAAGATCATTTAAAACCTTAAAAACATTTTAAATATATTACATTTCAAAGATAAAAGAATGTAGTTATACAAGTGCATATAAAAAGAACAGCATCACTATCTAGTGACCATTTGTAGCAAGGTTCACAAGAAAGGGAATGTATAATATACATTTCTTTATAACCTTGCAGCTCTCAATTTCAGAACTGGGGCCAGGGAGAAAACATCATTTAAACCTGGATCTGCCAATAAACCTCCCTGCACTCTATTCTAGTCTCCCAAAGGCTACCCCATAAATCTGTAGATATTGCTTCTGAAACAAAGAAAGAAAAATTTGCACCTACAGATGTAACTGTATCTTTATATAAAACACTTCTCAGGTTTTTGGTACGTATATCATAGGTATATAATCGTAGATTCTCTTTCTCAACTTTCTCTCAGTTTGGCCCACGTAGGAGACAGTACATTTATTACATAAGGACATGTAAATTAGACCACTAAAGTCACATGTACTACGTACCTTACTTGTCAAATACATGTCTCTAGCTTCTAATACAACTGCATCTCAACTGATGATGTACCTGCATTAGGGGCAAAAACCACATTTAAATGTTCCCACCTTCCTAAGATTCCCACTTTTATGGGTTGACCGCTCCAACAATTCTTTAACATTGGGACTGCAACTGTAGATGATCTTCAAGGGTGTATCAAAAATACCACTAAGATCAGATAAATTAGAAAACCTACACCACTTTCTTTCCATTATGTCTTTAATGATCCGTGAGTCCCCACTGAATTCTGTTATAAAGGCTCTTACATATCCTGGGTCCCTGTCTTCTTCTAGTTGCAGGTTTGGAGCACCAGCTAAAAGAGGTCCTTCAGTGGAATCCATACCAAGTATCGGTTTGAACCTATTTGCTCTACACTCTAAAACCTGTTTGTAAATCTTTTTTGCAACATCTGTGGGATAACCTCTCTCCAAAAACATCCTAGTCAAAATATCATTCTCTATCACAAAATCCTGGTCAGTGGAACACATCCTACATATACGTACAAATTGTCCTTTGATTATGCCAGTTTTTTTATGGTAAGGGTGTGAACTTGTAAAAGGAAGTAAAGAATTGGAATAGGTTGATTTCCTAAACATACTAGACTTAAACCCTTGTTCATATTTCTGTACGGTAACGTCCAAGCAATTCGCCATATGACAATCAAAATGATAGGTAAAACGTAAAAAAGTGGTAGTACCTGATACATAATCCAGGAATTCTTTTAACTTTTCTTCCGTTTCCACCAAAAAAATAACTCATCAGGGAACCTTTTGTATAAAATCCAACAATCTTTGTATTTAGAGTTGACAATATACAATTGTTCCCACACCATTAGGATCATATTAGTATATGGGGAGCACAAGTGAACCCCACTGCCACTCTACTCGTTTGTTGAACAAATTCCCCTTCGAAAAAAATAAAGTTGTTCTTCAAAATCAACTCTATCAGGGTCAAGCTACGATACATTTCATCTTGTGTTAAATTATCAAACATCCTAAGGGCTTCCTCAAACCAGCTTAAACCCTCTTGGTGTGGAATACAACTAAATAAATCAACTATATCAATTGTCACAAAACATAAGTGTTCACTATATAATTGTTGTTTCACACATCTCAAAAGGTCCCATGAATCCTTCAGAACATTTTGATTCCCAAAAGGATTTTTTTCAGTTTCACACCCAAGAATTTTGCCAGCAGAGCTGTGACCGACCTTTCAGCTGAGACTATTGGCCCCAAAGGGGGATTCAAAATGTTCTTATGCACTTTGGGAATGGAGGGTATTCTTGGTTTATCATTGTGTAGAAAGGACAAAGTTTGTTGGTCTATAAACCCCTCCAATAATAGGTCATTTAATATAATGTAAATATGTTTACAGGCAACATTAATCTTGTTAATGGACACCTTAACATACCTATTAACATCATCGAGTAGTTTTTGCCTCGTAGTCCAGTGTATTCATTAAAACCATCCCTCCACCCATGTCAGGCTTCATTACCCTTACCAATTTATTACTTCTGAGTTCCTCCATTGCTTTCTTTTTATTAATCTGCAAAATTGGAAATACCTTGTTATCTGAAACACCTTTTCTTAATTCATTTTCTACAAATAATTCAAAGTTTTTTAACTGAGGGTGAAGGGGGTTGTATATTATTTTCCTTTTTAGCTCACTGGATTCCATACCCTTACCATTGCTACCAAACATTAATTCAAAATTCTTCTTTCTTAAAAACAATTTTAAATCTATTATGAGCTTGCTGATATCACATTTCCTCCTAGGGATAAAACTGAACCCTTTAATAAACAGCCCAAAGTGGACCTCATTAACTTCAATATCACCATAGTTGAAAATATTATATCCTTTGAACGTCATTTTAAAACCCTCTCTTGAAATTCCTTTATCATTTTGCCTGTTTTCCCTTATTATTTGTTCGCCTCCCCCTTCCATTGGTCATAAGCTCCTCCCCTTCCATTGGTCGTAATTGTATCTCCGTGTCTGTCTGTTCCTCAGCCTCTCCAATCTACGGGGAGATATTCTAAAGGGCCCTGATAATTAAACCTAGGTTTATCTCCTTCATGATCATTGGGTTCAGCATACTGATTTCTGGTAAATCTATCAATTTCATTATTATTGTAACCATCATCCATCCTTTGGTGGCTCATGTTAACCCTATGTCTAGGGTAACTACGTTGCTCTGAGTACTCTAATCTGCCCCTATCTAATTTTCTTTTTTTACGATTAATAATCACTTGGCACTTTCTGTCCACATAATCCCTAACCTCATAATATTTTTTCATATAGTCTTCGACCGAAAACAACTATTCTCTGGTTAATTAATTCTATTTCCTCAAAAATAGCATCCATTTCCCTTCTGTTGTACTTTATTAGAGCTTTTAAAACTTCAAACCCACACTTGTCAAAAATGCTAATTAACTCCTTATGGAAATCCGAACCTTCCTTCACATTGTTCGGATATTTCCATACCCTTAATCTTTTAGGAACAATACCCTTACTTATACATTCTTTCAAATACACATTATCTATATCTAAAGATCTGTACTTGAACATGTGAGTTTCCAGCATTTTTACATTTTCCATATAACTTAAATTATTAACACCATCATTTTTATACGCAGTATCTTCTAGTTGATTATCACAAATAATAAATGGCTTTTTAAGCCAAGGGTTTAAATCCAAGATCGTTTTATGGACAATGTTAGTATCATGTAAACAGTCACCTTGGTTGTTAACCAAATGGCCAAGGTTGTTAACATTCCGCTTGTGGTGTCCACTATCCTCACAATTGTCTGGGGGTGAAAATCTACCTCCAAATGTTCACCATGGTGTGCAAGTCCACCATCAGCCCTATTAAAGGCTCATTTACTTCATGAGCCATTGGTCTGAGGCTGCCCCACCTCCTGGTTGCCAGGTAACAAGCTGATAGATGCTAATGAAACAATAGTAGAACAGAGGGGCGTCAGCAAATCCACTAAATGGGTGTGCTGGCCTATTAGACTCCTTAGGTCCCCCAGTATCTCCATCTCCTGTAGCCATGATATCAGGTTGCTATGAAAAGGCGGCCAAAACTTCCAAAATCAAAACTAGTAAACAAAAACAAGGAAGCAAGTGCTGAAAAAGTAAAACTTAAAACCAAGAAGAAATGGCACCACAGACGCCAAAATGCAGCTCTGAAAATCCAATTTATTAAAGGTTCACACTTGGAAAAACTCAACACATAAATGCTCATAAAATGTCTTGCGTTTTCATCAAACAGACCATCAGATATCTAACATCAGTAACATGCCAATCAACAGATTACATATCCATTCTAGCTTTAATGCCACCAATGGCAAGCAAGAATCAATTAAAACTTTCAAAGCAGTTAAAAACATTTTTTAAAAATTACACAGGTTTACCTCAACTATAAAACTATTAAAACAATGCAATTTTTTCTCACTTTTCTATACTTCACCTTCAGTGTCAATCATTAAAATAAAGATAATTTAAAACCTTAAAAAGCATTCCTCAGATCTGACATAGGATCTCTTGGCAATCTAAGTTCCTTGGGCTCGAAAACTGGGTGTCGGATCAGAAAGGGGGCGGATCTTTTTCTAGTAGGAGAGCTTATGGATCTGGTAGGGGATGGAGCTGGAATGAGTTCCATCTGAATTTGAACTCTTAAGGAATCTCCACATCAACCTGTCCATATCAGATTCCAAGTTACTCTTGCAGGACCTAGACGAGAAGGAAGAGGGTGGCTTTGAATGTTTGGTGGGAGTCTCAAAAATTTTGGAAGGCAGAGAAGGTGACATTGGCTTTAGTACTACATCTAAAGTGCAGCCGCTGGACATCAGATCCGAGAACCTTGGATCTGAGACAGAGGCAAGCTAGATTGGTGATGTGGTCATCTGGGACAAAACCATTGGATCCGAGGTAAGTATGGGATCTGAGGCAGGCCCAATAGCTATCAGATTCGAGACTGTAGGATCAGAAAATTCCTTAGATTTGGCTGGCAGCTCCAAGGAAGAAGGAGGTGATTTGTGAGGTTTCTTTCTCAGCTCCGAAACTGCCTGGGAAGGTTTAGTGGGGCTTTGAGCCCCAGCAGGCAATAGTTCCTTGAGAATCTGCTTGTTACAGCAATCTGAGAGAGATCTTGGATTAAAAGTACTACAGATAGCACAAGGAATGTCCAGCTCCTAGGCAGTATACGCACTTCTTGTGGGCATCAGAGTTGGGGATCTTATGCCCACAAGAAGTGCACTTCTTGAAACCCGTGGGCTTCTCAGACTTGTCCGACATAATGTAAGATTAAGCTGTTGTACTAAGGGAGGGGCAGAAAAACTACTTCCATCTATAACTAAACTAACTACAGGAAAAATTGTACCAAAGGTGAAAAAACACTTATCGTTTAGGCAATAAACTGGAGAGGCTGGATCTTCCCTTCTTGCTACTATGGTGGCAAACGAGATCTGGGGAGTTGGAGATGGATTACGCCATTATGGGTAAAGGGAGGAGCATGAGGGTTGGATCCGAAGTCTTGCAGAAAAGTGTCAGAGTCAGATCCAAGGATTGGATCCTAGACCCATAGTTGAGGAAGAATGAAAAAGACAACATCAGATTATGTAATTAATGCTTTTGCTAACCTGCTATAAGCATTCAAACCTTCTTTTCTTACAACACAGAAATATTTTATTGTGTATAAAACAACATAAAAAGATTACTAGGCAGTAAGCTAAGAACAAAAACAGCAAGTACTAGTACTACTACTAATAATGGTGTTAATAATAACAGTAAAAACAACAATTCTGGTATGTTAAATAAAAAATACATGGAAGAAACACAATAGTTATTTAAACACAGATTATTGTTTTCATTCAAATTTTAAAATAATTTCTTCAGACACCCACACAATTAAATGCTCACCTTATAAAAAAAGAAGTTATGTACTCACCATAACATTCCATGTGAGTTGTTCCATCTTGCCTTAATTCATCACTGATGGGTTCAGCGACACGGCTAACTAGCAAGCTCAAAGTTTTCCAGTAGCTCGAGACCCCACCCCTTATCCCATAATGTACTGCTGGAATTACCTCAGATGTTGTTTGCTGCGTACCATATAGTAGTACAATAATTATTCTGCCTAGGAATTAATACACATTGAAAAACCAGGATGAAGACAGCCTTCAGTTCAACTGCCAGCCAGGAGGGAGGGATGTGAGAATGAAGGCGAGATGGAACAACTCACATGGAATGTTATGGTAAGTACATAACTTCTTTATGTGAAGTTGTTCAATCTCGCTGTTCATTCATCACTGATCTTTGGTGGCTCACGGAAGTACACTCTTCAGAACCGTAGAACCAAATGAAGCCCTGTCCCTGGAGGCCTTATCCACTTTGTAATGAGTTATAAAAGTATGAGGTTTAGACTATGTGGTTGCTGCACATATGTTATCCAAAGGTAATTTGGCTTGAAAGGCTGAAGAGATAGAAATTGCTCTGGTTGAATGAGCCTTTACCTTACTAGACAAGGGCATATTATGACAAGCATATGTGTAGGTGATACAATCCGACAGTCACTTAGACAGGGTTGTTTTACCTTTCCTGGCCTCAGAAAAAGACACAAAGAGCTGATCTGATTTCCTAATGTCTTTTGTTCTGTCTAAATAAAATCTAAGTTGTCTATGAACATCGAGTGTATGCAACATATATTCCAATTTGTTGGTATGATTAGGGGAGAAAACGGACAACTCAATGACTTGATTGATGTTAATCTCAGAGCATACTTTGGGCAAAAAGGATGAATTTGTCCTGAGAGACACTCTGTCAGCGTGGAAGACCATGTAAGGGAGCTTGATGGATAGGGCTTGGAGCTCTGACACTCTACGGGCTGAAGTGATGGCTACCAAGAAGATAGTTTTCCAGGACACACATTTTAGTTCACAAGATGATGCAGGCTCAAAAGGAGGAAGAATGATATGAGATAACATAAAATTCAAATTCCAGGGGGAATAAGATGTCTTCACTGGAGGTCTGACATGAAAGGAACCTTTTAGAAAAGCCTTAGACAATTGGTGAGCCATAATATTCAAACTATCAATTCCTAGATGAAAATTAGATAAAGCAGCTAACTGCACTCACACCGTAGCCACTGCTGCTCCTTTGTTGAAGATTTCTGCCAAGAATTGTAAGATAGAAGATAATGGCACTTGATAAGGGTCAAAGTTGTGGGAAGAAGCCCAAATGGAAAATCTCTTCCACTTATTACGATACAATTTTCTGGTGGAAGGTTTATGGGAAGCCAACAAAATCTGACTAGTGTCATAGGAAAGATTATAGAGCCTGGCTATGCGGGGAATTGGAGCAGCCAAGCGGTTAGCTTCAGTGTCTGCAATGATGGGTGAAGATCCCCTGACGGATGTGTCAACAAGTCCAGAACTGACTCCAGGATCCGTGCATCTTCCAGAATATGATGGTAAAGAAATGGGAACCAAATCTGCCGAGGCCAATGAGGGACTATAGGGATGATAGTCCGTCCCAGCGACTTTGCTTTCTGTAAGAATTTGGGTATCAGGGGAATTGGTGGAAATGCATAGAGGAGAACTGGGGGCCAATCTTGGACAAGAGCATCCCTCGGGGAGTGACCTGGCATGGGAATCTGGGCAAAATAGCTTCTGCATTTGTTGTTGTGACTGGCAAAGAGGTCGCAGGAAGGCTGACCCCATTTGCGGAAGATCCTGTCCGCAATCTCTTGTTTGAGGAACCATTCGTGGGGCAATAAGATTGCTCTGCTCAGTCTGTCTGCTATGATGTTGGATTTGCCCGGTATGTGTGCTGCCACCAGATAGCACTGGGATGACAGGGCCCACTGCCATACTCTGAGGGCTTCTCGGCAAAGGGGATAAGACTTGGTCCCACCTTGTTTGTTGAGATACCAGACCACTGACATGTTGTCCGTCTGTATTGCAATTGTCCCTAAAGGAAGAGAGTCCTGAAAGTATTACAGCGCTAGAAGTACTGCTCTCATCTCCAGGACATTGATATGCAGATGTGATTCTTGATCTGTTCATGTGCCTTGGACAGTCTTTCCCTGAAAAAGCTTCCCCCACCCTATCATGGAAGCGTCCGTGGTCACAGTGGCAACTGGAGGGGGGAGCATGAAAGGACATCCTATTGTGACATGAAAAGACATCAACCACCACTGAAGAACCTTCTTGCAGGAATTTATCAGGATCATGTGACTCATTGGAAGCTCTTGGTAAGACCATTGCATGAATAGAAGCCAATGGAGGATTCTCATATGCATCCTTGCTAATGGGATTGCTAAAATAGCTGCAGCCATCAATCCTAGAACTTTTAATACCTCTGCTGCTGGTGCTCTGTTCTTTGATATCAGGGACATGATGTGTTGGCGAAGAATAGAAATTCTTTCTGGCAGAGAGTGGTGGTTGACGTGTTTAGTTCTGTCCCTATAAAAACGATATGCTACGATGGCGACAAGTCAGACTTTTTGAAGTTGACTGTAATGCCTAGCCGATTGCAGTGTGTCAGAGTAACCTCTCTCGCTTGAAAAAGTTGATGCCTGGTGGTGGAGGTAAGGAGCCAATCGTCTAGATACGGAAACACCTGGAATCCTAGATGCCTCAGGTGAGCCATGACTACTGCCATGCACTTGGTGAACACTCTGGGGGCTGTAGTGAGACCAAAGGGCAGAGCTCGGAATTGATAATGATTGGCTCCCAGCAGGAAACGCAGGTGATCTCTGGATGGTCTGGCCATCTTTGTGGTAGGACGCATCCTTGAGATCGATCGAGCACATCCAACTGTCCTTCCCCAAGAACGGGAGTATGGACTGTAGCGTGACCATTCGGAACTTCTCTTTTTTCAAAATTGGTTGAGTCTGCGGAGATCCAAAATGGGTCTCCAGTCCCCTGTTTTCTTTGGAACCAAAAAGAACCTTGAGTAAGTTCCGAATCCTGTCTGGTCTGCTGGGACTGGCTGGATGACTCTTTTTTTCTAGCAATTGGTGTAACTCTGCTGCTTGTCCCATGTGACTGGGTGGAACATCTGGGATTTTTTTGACAGAAAGAGGCTGGGTGGAGAACAGTATGAAATACCCTCTGGAAATGATACTTCGTACCAAACTGTCATTTATATTTAGCCAGGCTTTGGGTACAATGATAAGCAACCCCCGACTGCCTCCAGAGTAGGACAGTCGGGCCTCCCTTCAGGAGTGCTGGTAGAATTGACCAGGGAAGTGATCTCTGTCACCCTGGTGTTGCGGACCCCCTCTGCCACGAGGGCGGTGTCTTCCATTGAAACCCCCTCCTCTGCCTCTGGAGGGGGGCTCTCCACGTGCGTCTTGGGCTTTCCGGAACCACATCTTTCCTCCCCTCTGACCTTTGGGAAAGGGTCAAGTGGGGGTGGAAAAATGGACTCCGAAGCAGACAGAGTCTTTCCTTCTTGCTCACACCTGGTCAAAGTCTCCTTCAGCTTTGGCCCAAACAAAGATGAGCCGTCAGATGGGGTATTAGTAAAGGAAGACTTGAAGGGTTCTGCAAAGGAACAGAGTCGAATCCAGGCATGCCTACGAAGAGCGATTCCTGTACCTGCGGCTCTACTCGAACCATCAGCTGCATATGATATGAGACGCATGGACAAGTTGACTATCGAATTGAGGGTAGAGAGCTGAGTGGCAATCTTATCAGATACACTCGAAGCTACAGCACCCTGAAGAGCATCCCCCAACTCCTTAAGGAGATATTTCTGCAGTCTGGTAAAATGTGTCAAGTAGTTCAGTGATCTGAGTGAGAAAGTCGCTGAACTGAACATGCATTTCCCATATCTATCCATGATCCTAGATTCTCTGTTAGGAGGATGAGGAAGTCTCAGACATTTCCTTTTTGGTGGCTGCCATCACCACCATGGCAACAACAGGGCCTCCCTTGGTCAAAAAGGACTAATCCACAGGGGCTGAAATAAACTTATTAGGCCTCCTAGGAACAGGTTCCATAGATTCTGGAGACTCCCACGCCCTACAAGAGACCAGATCCATGAGCTCATCGTAGGACGGAGATACCCAAGAGGTGGAAGGTTGAGACCCGAACACCTTCAGGAGAACCGACTCGTCCTCAGTAGGGCTCTTGGACTGCCAATCGCTCCTCTGCCTAAGAATTTCAAGAATCTCCACAAAGGAGATGTCCTCAGAGGGGGATCTCGGGGACCCTTCTGATTCATCCAGGTCGGTGTCTGATGTGATAGACTCCTGGAGGGAGTCCAAATGCCTCCTCTTGCATAATCTCTTCTTGGGAACCTCTTCAGGGGGAACTTCTGGAGAGGTCTCAGAAGAGCAGGGAGCGCCCTGTGGGGCTACCTGAGGCTCTGGGTCTCTACGCTTGGGATGACTGGAGGAAACAGAAACTGACACAGGCACTTTAGGGGAAGAAGAGGCCAGACCTTGAGATGAGGAAGTCTTGGGAGATAACACTCGCCTCATGGCACTGAATGCACCTCAGCTCCAATGAGAAGGAGTCGATGGCTCAGATGGAACCGCAATCTCCTCCCGCAATGAAGCCGTGGGCTCAGAGCCCAAGGTAGGAGCCAAGCTCACCTGAGCCGAGGCCCCGAGAGGCAGAGTCGGCAATGACAAGTCGGTGCAACTATCCTCCTCGGACCCGACCGGAGAGTGTCAGCTCCTAGAGTCCCTGGTTGGTGCCGAGAACGTCCGAGCAGATGGAGCTGATGACACTGGAGCAGGTGTCGGCTCTAAGGGATCCACAATCATCAGGTCGGCCTCCTCCGGCTCTGAAGGTCCGGTATGGCTCGGAGGAGCAGATAATTTAAAGGTAGTGGTCTTCGGCTCTTACGGTTGTGTCTGAGCCGACAGCAATTTAACTAGGCCTGGTGCCTTTAAGAGTTTCTGAAACAGCCGGTCCATATCCAGATCAGATAGGCTGAGAGAGGACCTGGAAGAGTGGACAGATGGAGCCGACTGGAGCAATATGGATGGAGGTTTTTCGGCAACCTGTTCCAAAGCAGTGTCCCGGTTCTGAAAAGAGCAAACTGTCGGCTCCGAAGGCAGTGGAGCCGAAGTCACCACACTCGCTGACCTTTTTCCTTTTTTGGATCTAGAATCAGTGGAAGATTTAGATGATTCACTGGCTCCATCCTGGTCAGACAATGCCTCAGAAAAGGGGTGTTCGATGATACCCCTATCAATCAATTTCCTCTTCCTTTCTGCTAACACTCTGGTGGAAAAGGAGTGACAGATACTGCATGACTCTTGCAGGTGTACCTCACCCAAGCAGTAAACACACTGCACATGAGCATCTGTGACTGACATTTTCTGTCCGCAGTCTGGGCATTTTTTAAACCCAGACTTTGGATGTTTGTCTTTCTCTTCAGACATTTACACAACTCAAGCACACAATTTAACTATGAGCTGTTTTAACTATGTAACTCACACAAACACACACACACACACAGCCCAAAAGGGACACTGACAACTAAATAATTATAAACAGTAATAAGAAATCCAAAAACAATAGTCCCAAAAGGGAACACTGACTAATCACTAAAGAAGGGATCCTAAGGCCAAAGGCAAGATAGATAATACTGAGGGAAGGGGTATGAACACAGAAAAACTACTATCTACTAGGTAGTAATATCTGCTATTAAGAAGAGAACAAGGATATATAAAAAAAAAAAATGAAAAAATATAACTTGCTGAAAGTTGAAAAACTCCCAATAAAGTCTCGAGCCAAGCTGGAAACCAAGAGATCTGTGCCGCGGCAAACTAGATCTGAGATAATTCCAGCAGTGCATTATGGGATAAGGGGTGGGGTCTCGAGCTACTGGAGAACTTTGAGCTTGCTAGTCGGCCGTGTCGGAGCTGAGGATCGGCTCTGAACCCATCAGTGATGAATGAATGGTGAGACTGAACAACTTCACATCATTCAATTTCAACATGAACACATTTCTACAAAGCAATATAAAATATTCCATTCATACACTTCTGAGAAGTGCTGCTCATATAAAGTCTTGACAACTAAAATACTTACAAGAATTAAAAAACTATATCATAAGACAACACAACCAGACCAAATGAAAACATGACTAAATTCAAATGTTCACTCATTTCTCGGTGTTCCTTACAAGAAGTGCTTTAAATGTTTTGATTTAAGAATAAACTTAAAATTCAATAATTCTTACTCTCAGAAATGAAGGCATAAACAAAATGCTTACCATTCCCCACCAGGAAGACACGGGATAGATAACTTTATTATATAGGGACCTTTCCTGAAAATGTATCATCTTCTTCTAGGACAGTCACTAACAGCAAAGCATAAAGCAGTACTAGACTTTCCCTTCGGTGACGGAAATCAGCAATATAATGTTTTTATGAGAGTAAATTATGTTTGTTATACACATAACTGCTGCAATAACAGTCAGTGTATGTAGAGAATTCAGAGAGCTTACTACAGAGCAAACAAGACCTGTAGCAACACCATGACAGAATCTGCTCTGCTACTCTATCTGAAGTCCAAACAGTAATACCTACAAAAACGGACGGCGCATCCAGGTAGCTACTCACAAATTCTCTGTGGTGACACATTCCTGACAAAGGCAGCCATAGTGATAGTTGCTCTTACTGACTGTGTGCTGATCTGACGTTACAAAGTTTTCCATTCTGGTCATATAGGAAGCAGTGCTGCTAAGCGATCATTTCAACAGGATTTGCTTAGAGATAGGTCTTGTGTTTATGTGGGATGAAGGACACAAAAAGCTAGTCAGCCAGCCTGAAATCCTTAGACCTGTCTAGATAAAATATTAGTTACCTGTGTACATTTAAGCTGTGCAAGATGTTTTCCTCTTTCTTGTATGGATCTGGAAAAATAACCAATGAAAGTGGATTGTTCTGTTTTAGTGGCATTTCTGAGACCACTTTTGGCATGCATGAAGGATGTATCCCAAGGGCCACCTTTTCTTTGAGATCCATAGCTCCCCTCCCATCTTTCTACAAGACCACCACTGGTGCTTTATCCATTAATGCCTGTAATTCTGACATCTTCCTAGCTAAACAATTGTCACTAAAAAGAAAGTTTTGCAAGTCAGGAATTCACAGTGGCAGAGCCTGCTGGGTGAAAAGGAAAAAGTATCACTTCTTCCAACACAAAGTCAAAGTCCTATGACAGAGGCACTGGTTTATTTGGGAAATGCAAATGTAGTAGTCTGTTCAAAAACTGTTTTCACTAGACAACTGTTAAAGGTGGTAGGTCAAGTGATAAAAGGATGGCTTATTGAACTGGTGAGTTTTCTTCAGCTTCTTCCAGAAGGGGAGAAGTTTGAATGGGGTCATAAGCAGAATTCCAAGGACCACAAAGCAGCTAAGGGGGGACTGAAAATCATCGCGCCCCACCCCTTATATTCTTCTGGTCCACTGGATCCAAAAGTCCCAAAACCCT
The DNA here is from genome assembly GCF_019279795.1 of Protopterus annectens. Lineage (NCBI taxonomy): Eukaryota > Metazoa > Chordata > Ceratodontiformes > Protopteridae > Protopterus > Protopterus annectens. The sequence goes on from NC_056744.1 coordinate 1,033,291,076, forward strand.
TGGCTTCCCTGGTGGTTTCAGCACAGTCATCAGCTCCGATGTTAACTGAAAGGAAGGCTCCATCTCTTTCTCTCAGTGTCCCTAGCCCCTTCTTTTCCAAGGGTGCACCATCGTTTAGGACTTTTTCCCATTCTACCCCATGCGAGTCCTCACCGGTGTCATAAGACACAACTTGGCTCCATCTTTATGGTAAGTACATAGCTTTCCTTTTATTGAACTTGGCCTAGTTAGCTGCCTACAGCCTGCTTAAGAAGTCAGGCTTTTAAGTTATGGAAGTTACATTATCCATACTGGAGAACTTAAGACAATGCCTTTGTTTGGAGCTCTTTAATATTCATCAGACTAAGAGTTTAAGACCTAATCTTTGTCAGTAGGTTGTTGTTGTGTCTTTCAGCTTTTCCCGGTTAGGGGTCACCAGAGCGGAACTCCGGTCCGCTAATGATTGGTAGTAAATTTTTACGTGCCAAGTTGCCAACCCTGACACACAACCTTTATTATTGCCACTGAATGAGCTTCGTGCAAAATCCTTTGCATATATTACAGCTTTTTTAGTGTATATCAGTAGGGGTGTTTAGTATAGCTACAGTAGTATCAGTCATAATGTGTGGGAATTACACTCTAGGTGGAAGTCCAAATATACAGCAAATGATGGTTAAAAGGTCTTTTCCATTTTATTCATCTTTCTGTCACATTAGTGGGAGGCTTTGGTGATTCACCTAGATATAAAACACTTAAGCCTCGTATTCCTGAACTTAAAACCATGGTCAGTCACTGGGAATTAGTCCTTCTTCAGGTCAACAGAATCATTAATAGGGCCAAAAAACCTAACACAATAAATTCTGCATGGCAAAGTAGGTAAGATTTATGCTGTGTTGCTACATTACCTCCTCCAACTGACAGAATGAGTGCCGAAGCCCTCACAAATGACACAAAGAGAGTCAAGATGGGCAGCCCCCATACAGTATATGCACCTGTCATGGGCATCTTGCAATGGGAGCTTGTGATCACAAGCATTACATTTTTTAAACTCTCATTCATAACATAAACAAGGAAAGACTAAACCCTACCAAGAACAAACCTAAGCACACAGTAAACACTAAACTCTAAGAAAAATAATCTAGGCGGGGGGACAGCCCACTAAAGATAAAACTCTAACCCTAAAACCTACACTACCCTACTCATACTTACTACAAAATAACACACTAGCTACCATAAACCACACAAGTAAAACAAGGGCAGAACACCTGGCAAAAAACACTCTAAAGTACTAAAAATACTTGGAAAAAAAGGATACACTCCAACACAGCAATCAACCAAGCTGCTTTCCAGGAATGGCAGCAAAACAGAGCTGAGGTAATCTTGATGAGTGAGGTATTATGTGTAGAGGAGGCAGAGCTCAATGGGCTGAAGTTTTTGGTATATAGCTGGTCTGAGATCCAGTAATGCATAGGTTGAATCCAAATGGAAGACGTAACATCAGATCCCTATCTGGGTGCCTGTAGGAGCTGGTCAAGAAAGATGGGAGTGAACAGTTGCTGCTGGGGTGGAAGAAGGCAGTTCTAGCTTGTCACGAGTGACATCTAGAGGACAGTACAGTTGTGTAAGAACTTACCATAACAGTAGATGTCCGACTGATAACTACTGCAGTACTACTGACTGATGATATCTCCTGCCAGGGATAGCCATACATCTCGTGAGCATACCAAAACCTGGGCGCCTTCCCCTCACACAATACATCCAATGTACAATCAAAGCATGAGAGCTAGGAGGTATGTAAGGGACATATGTGTGTGTGAATTACCTCTGGGCTTTCTTGCCCTGGACCAGAGAGGTGGAAACTAGTGCAGAAGGACAGGTAAACTGTATACAAACACAGAAATTATATATATGCAAATAGGAAGGTGGGAGATCTGACCACCACACCAGGGATAACATAAGGAAGCAGTAAGATGGAGGAGGGTGGGATGTAATGGATGTAATACTGTAATAGTGATCAGTTGGACATCTACTTTTATGGTAAGGTCTGAAAAAACTGTACTGTGCCCTTCACTGGTTCACTGTTGCAGTATTACTGACTAAAGAGAATATTCTCAAAGGTGACTAGTAGAAAGGGAGGTGGATAGAAATGTTGTGCTGGGATCTAAGATTTTTTGAAGGATGGAGTTAGCAAAACTAGCTCCAACCCTGGAAAAAAAAAACAATCTTATAATGTTTGCTAAAAGTGTGGATTCCAAATGGACTTAAAAATCCAGACCTTTGAAAAAAGCTCCAGAAGAGGCAACAGCTTTAGTAGAATGGGCTTTATCAAGACCCAGGAGCTGCTCACCATGAAAGGAGTAACAAAAAGAAATGGTACAAGAAATCCATCTAGAGACCGTCTGGGTGACATAACTTTTTGTCCTGTAAGGAAACTTTTTGTCCTGTAAGGAAACAAACAGTTGTTCAGATTTTCTGATGTCTTGGGTTTTGTCATGGTAATGCCAGAGCCATCTAGGGACAGCCAAAGGCGCAAGAGTCTTTCTCTTTTATTCTAAGGAAAAGGAAAAAAGAAGGGAGGTTGTTTGATAATTCAAAGAAAGCTTGCTAACTACTTTTAGCATAAAGGAAAGGTTAGTCCTAAAGGTCACCCTGTTTTTACGGAAAGTGAAGAAAAGTGCCATAAGCACCTGCAATTCTGAAATCCTCTGAGCTGAAGTCAGAACTACAAACAAAACAGTCTTTGATGTACAACATTTAAGGGAAATGGAGTAAGCAAGCTCAGAAGGAGAAAGTTAAAATTTTTCCAAGATATAATTTAGGTTCCAAGGTGACCTAATATGCAGGACACCTTTCAAAAACGGTTTGACCTCAAATTATGCAAAAAGATGTGAATCTAAAGGCCAAAAAGCACAGTTTACTAACAAATGTGCTTTGATGGATGAAAATGACGGATTTTAACTGAACAGCTTATACAAGTAAGAAAGAATAGCAAAAATACCCACTTGATTGGGGTTCTCTTTCCTCTTGTGGCACAGAACAGAAATTATTTTCCAGTTGGAAACACAAGATTCCCTAGTAGGTTTTCCAGCTCTCTATTAACACCTGAAGAACATCTTCTGAAAAAAAGATGCCCAAGTAGAAAATAATATTATCATCCAAATTAATTTATGGTATGAAGATTTCTATGAATAAGAAAGCCCTTGAGCTGTGTGAGCAGGTACATCATGTGAGGTGACTTGTTGTTACTTCCCTGGGCCAGGTGAAAGAATAAGGGGAACTAGTGTTGTCTGGGCCAAAAGGGGGTCACCAACAAGAATTTTGGTTTGTCCTTTTGATTCCAAGAAGGACTTTATGAATCGGGAGAGAAGAGGAAAAGCACAAAGGTATCTCTCCCTCCATGAGAAAAAAACATGGCATCAATTTTCCACTTCACTGTGCATGGGCACTCAGGAGCAAAATAACCTGAGCTATCTGTTGTGAATGGAGGCAAAGAGATCTAGCTGAGGAGTATCCCACTGACAGATTATCTGCAACAAGACCTCTCTATTCAACATCCATTTGCAAGGGTCTGCCCTGGATCTGCTCAGTGACTCTGCCACTGTGTTTCTCTCTGAGGGGAATGTAAACTGCTGGAACAGAGACAAAGTACTGGATAGCAAGGTCTCAAAGAAGTCACTGCCAGACTGCAGAGGTAATAGGACTTTGATCCCCCCATTTGTTTATGTGCCACATTACTAAGGTGTTGTCTGGATGATCTCAGAGAGTTCCAGGACAATAAAGGCCGTCTTCCACCAGTATAAAAATTTCCTTCCACAGATGTTTCGTAAAAAATAAACTATTCCACTCCTGTTCCAAGAATTAAATCCACGGTGTAGTAGAAAACCACTTTAATATAAAATAAACTAAAACAACAAAAATTTTACACAGATTTAGCGCTTTCATCTCTCCACGGAGACTTCATCAGAATCATCTAGTAACCATTCTGAAAACATTTTATATCTTTACATTCACTGTCATTGGTTGGCCATTTAGTACTTCAATAATCCAATTATTCAATTATATAGTCATGTTGGTATTTCACTTCAGACCTTCTGGTCTTTTTAGTAAACTTTAGTAGAAACATATACCATATATTTACAAGTTTGCAAGAATATACATAGTCTTACAAGATGTATATACCACCACATAATAAAACCATTTTAAAAAACCTGTAATCCAATCTATCAAAAAAGTGTTAATAATAATTATAACGTCTTTGTGTATAAATATGTGTAGGTATGTCTCCCTAAGACACATATACTAAGTGCAAATTATATATATATATATATATATATATATATATATATATAAACAAATACGTACATCTTCTGAACACCACATATTTGTCTGGGGTCCTCCAACTTACATGTTACTAGTTAGTAAATTCTTATTTACTTTTTATATTATGCCTTTATGGGTCTTCTGAAAGCAATTTTAAGGCTAGGGTTATAGACATATGATCATTCAAGCCTTTCCCACTACATGCATCCAGCCTGAGTTGCCATATCATTTCTCTAAATTCTAACTTGGTTTCCCAATCACCTCCTCTTTCAAAATGTTCCATGTCCTCGAGTACCCAAAACCTAAAGTCAGCCTCTTTACATGACAATATGTGTCTATATAAAGCATTATTTTCATTTTTCTTATTGATGTCTCTCAAGTGTTCACATATTCTTACTCTAAGGTGGCATTCTGTTTTACCTACATAATACCCCCAGCAGGTTTTACAATATGCCAAGTAGAAACCCCCCTTCAAGTAACAACTGTTGTATCTTTTTGCTCCTAAGGTCATAGCTATACTTGGAATCCTAACTTCAGTTTAGTATATGTGTCTTAGAGAGACATACCTACACATATTTATACACAAAGACATTATTTATTATTAACACTTTTTTGACAGATTGGATTACAGGTTTTTTAAAATGGTTTTATTATGTGGTGGTATATACATCTTGTAAGACTATGTATATTCTTGCAAACTTGTAAATATATGGTACATGTTTCTACTAAAGTTTACTAAAAAGACCAGAAGGTCTGAAGTGAAATACCAACATGACTATATAATTGAATAATTGGATTATTGAAGTACTAAATGGCCAACCAATGACAGTGAATGTAAAGATATAAAATGTTTTCATAATGGTTACTAGATGATTCTGATGAAGTCTCCGTGGAGAGATGAAAGCGCTAAATCTGTGTAAAATTTTTGTTGTTTTAGTTTATTTTATATTAAAGTGGTTTTCTACTACACCGTGGATTTAATTCTTGGAACAGGAGTGGAATAGTTTATTTTTTACGAAACATCTGTGGAAGGAAATTTTTATGCTGGTGGAAGATGGCCTTTATTGTCCTGGAACTACGCCTTATTTTCATTTTTTGAGGTGTAAATCTTTCTTGTGGTTCTTGATCTCAGAGAGTGCTTCAGGTTCACAGGTGGTGCAAAGAGTGAAGTGTCAGCATGAGTGTCTTCATTTTCTTTCTATTTATGGTTCATAGGTAGGTACTAGGCTATCGGCCCAGGGGCCTATGTAAGCCTAGCCAACAAGGTTCCCTGTCTTACGCCACCCAAGAAAGTTATTTTCTTGTGCCACTGTCGAGCAGAGACACAGAAGTGATTCCCAGGGTGTATTTCCTATTTCCCATCCACTCATCAAGATTTTTCTTGAAGAGTGCTAATGAAGAACTTTGCTTGATATAGATGGGTAGCCTGTTCCAGAGTATGGGAAGTCTCTGGGACAGGAATCTATCCCTCTAGCATGTCCTATTTATTGTGGTGACAAGGTCTAAGTTGCTAGAGTGTGTAGCTCGGAGGGATTGGGATTTCTTTAGGTGTAGCATGTCCAACAACTCTGGGTTTGACATAGCTTTATATGTTAGGCAGAGATCACCTCGGAGTAGGCGATATGCTGCAGAGTAAAGCTGGAGTTTTTTTGACGCGGTCAGTGTAGGGCATTTGTTTGAGGCCAGTAATCCTCTTTGTGAGGTACTTCTGTTGCCTTTCCAGCTGCTGCAGATGTCTTGTGAGGTACATTCCAAAAGGGGCGTTGTACTCTATAATGGGTCTAATGAATGTCGAGTAGAGGGGAACAATGACCTCTTTTTTTCCTAGATGAGAACCCTTTTATGATGAGGTGTGCCACGTAGAATGACTTCCTGACTACTGTGGCAATGTGACTATCAAAGGAGAGACTACTGTCCACCTGGGTCCCAAGGTCTCTTATCACACATTTGGTGTTAAGTAGATTGCTGCCTATGTGGTAGGTCATGGGTACAGAGTTTTTACCAAAGGGGATGACACTGCACTTTTTGGCATTGAGCTTGAGGCCATGGCTCTGACACCAGGCATCTGTCCTTGCTGTTTCTCTTACCAAACACACTGGACTTTTACGTCCATCAGACATGCCCTCTATGCCAGGTCTAAGGCATCTGTGCGACCCAAGGAAAGAACCAGAAAAAGCACTCCTGGGTTGAGTGAAATCTTTTTGATCCAATAAGAAACCTCTTTCCTGAAGAAGGGGAAGGGAACAGGAAAGTTCAGGGGGTTGGCAGTGCCGAGGTATCATAGGAACTGAACATGACATGTATCTCAGGGCACTCAATATCTCTCTTGCTCAGGTCAACTCTAAGAAAAGAAGGGACTGAAGACAGTCCGTCAAAAACGGAACTTCTTCCGGAGGGAGGTTGTAACTGAAACAGTGATGAACCTGCTTTGGAACACAAAGCCCTGAGACAGATTCAAAAGGGAATTTTTGAAGTCAAGGTGAATCCCAGTCAGTGTAGGAGATCTATTGTAAAGTGCAAGATCTGCCACTAGTTTTCTACTTGAAGATATTTGAATCATCCAGACAGAGAAAATTTTAAATTCCCTGAACTCTGCAGAAAGCGAAAACAGGAGCAAAGCACTCTGAATAACCTCAGGACAGTGGAAAAATGAATGTCATGTACTTACCATAATGATTCACCCACATTGTTTTATTTTCATCTGGTTCAAACATGGGTCCAACCTCGGCACAGACTCCGAAGCTCCTTGGTTCCAGGGCTGTTACTCCTCCTCTGCCAATAATTCCTTCCACTCCACCTTTGTACTTCAGATTGAGTTTGCTTCAGTAAGATAATATATAGCAATTGCTTTCGAAACTAAATCTCGTAGATAGGTAAAAATGGTAGGATCTGAAGACAGTCAGTAAGAACTGCTCACAGACAGGGTGTGCCAGAAAACTACCCGCTCACGAGAAGCCCATTTGTGCCAATTTGAAATGAGAAGAGTCTATGTGCTTCTGCTTGCATGTCTGTTTCTTATGATCTGGTTCTGGTGTAGATCAGAAGGTTCCAAATCAGAATGGCAGCTAATGTAGCATGCAGTCTGATAAGCATGTGATACTGACTTATCCCTTTCTGATATGGTGAGAGGAAGCAGAAGCCAATTCCTGCTGGGGTTCAGATGGAGGTTCTTCTTCCCTCAAAACCAATTGGACCCTTTCAGAAGCTCCTGGAGGATGGATGAATATGCCCTTGAACTCACCGGGTCCAGACAGAACCAGGACTGAGATGGCAAGGGATGGATCTGAGAAACTGTTGGCTCTGACCATTGAGGATTTTTTATATCTGGCCCAGACAGCAACTCCCAATCTAGGGAACACTTCCTCAATCTTTTTGAATCCAATTTCTCCTTTTCTTCATTCTTCCCTTTTTCTTCCTGCTTGTTTTTAGGTCTCTTATCGTTGTTGGCTGGAGAAGAGGACACAAAGAAAGCAGAAGCAGGAACTGCAGACCCTGTCTGTGGTAGAGGAGGACCTTGACTATGAGTTTCTTTCTTCTGGTCTGGGCAGCCTTAGAGCTAAAGGGAGCAAAAACTTGATACTGTGTGTCAAGATGAGCAGTGCACAAACAATAAAAGCGTAATGTAGGTGGATTCTGGGGGCTTGTGTCCACATTCTGAACATTTTTTAAATCGCTGGCTGTTTGACATATTGTCAACTAACACTACTAAGTAAATAACTAACACACACAAACACACTCCAAACAAAATTTAATTTTAATAATTCTTAGCTCTAGCTCTCTACCAAAGCTGGGGAAAAATTCTCTCAGTAGAGGGAGCAGTAGACTATTACAGAAAAAATATCACAAGGAAAAAGGATACTGATACAACAAGCTCTCATGGATATGACTGAATTCATCAGGCAGCAAACTAGACTTGAAGTACTAAGGTGAAATGAAGGGAATGATGAGAAGGGGAGAAGGCTGAGCCCTGGAACAGAGAAGCAGAGTCAGTGCCATACCTCTTAACTATCCAGATTTTCACAGAATGCCCAGATTTTTGCCTCAAAACTTCAGTCTGTCACAAAATTTGTGGTTTTCTGGCAATCACTGGGATGATCTAAGAAATGAAATCACTAAATAATGACAAACATTTGAGTTTCAGACTTCATATTGGTTAGAAAATGCATTTTAATACAAACCATGTTATTCTAGCTACTTAAGTTTATAAGAGCAATATTTAAAATCTGTCCCTATTTCTGGACCTTTGGCCCTCCATTATTTCAGGCTTTGTCCAGATTTCTTAAGCTAACAGGTTGAGAGGTATGGTCATTGCCAAGGTTGTATCGGACAACCCATGATTCAACTGGATGAAAACAGACAACATTGAATCCAAAAGTTGAAGCAGAAAATTGAAAGTAAAATTTAGCCACAGAATTTCAAAGATTTCCTACAGCCTAAAAGAATGGGAGTATGCAGGTAAGTGGCTTTTATATCCAATGCTACAAGAAAAGTATGAAGATAACTGGTAAAATGGATTGCAGAGACAGCATTTTGAAACTGGGTACCAGTTAAAAAATATGTGTTGAGAGATGACAAATCCAGAATGGGTCTCTGGTGTTCCTCCTTCCCGGAAAGTAGAAACAATCTGGAATAAAAATTATTTTCCTTAAATTAGGGAAAATTAACTCTATAGTTTCCAGAAATGCCAAGTCTTGTAGAAAAGGAAAAATCAGGGCAACTTGGTTTGAAAGGGGTCGAGGAATGCCTGTCTAACCTGGAAGAAGGAGACAAAATATCCTGTAGCCCTTCTGAACGATGGAAAGAACCCAACTGTCTTATATAACAGATTCACAACTGGAAGAGAAAGGGACGGCTTCTTTAAAAGAGGATGACTGGATTAGCTGAAGTGGGGAGGGGGCAAGGGAAATTAGTCAGAAATGGCTGGCTTGTCAAGAAAGGAGGATTCTGACCCTTGAAATCCTGCTTAGACTAATCTTGGAATTTCTTTTTTGTGATCTTCTTCCCTTTCTGTGGAGTTTTCTGTTTTTATACAAAACAAGGATCCAGCCTTAGAAGAATAGCTCCTCTGAAATTTAGGAACAGGAGAAAGGAAGTTCTGTTTTGAAGTCCAGCATAATTTTGCCCCTTCCTGTAAATTTTTGAAAAGCCAAACTGCAACAATACCAGCATGCTGTTCCCTTTCCAGAGAGGGATCCAAAAGTTTTGACTCAACTTCCTCTGGCAAGGACTGTAACCTCTGCCAGGAAAAGCTTGCAAGAACAGACCCTATAACAGCCACTCTGGAAGATGCATCAGCTGTGTCATAACCACATTTAATAGGACATTTAATAGGATGGCTGGCTACTAGAGCAGCAGAATACAAAAGAGAAATAGCAGAGGACATGTCTGAAAGAAGCTTATTCATATTTATTTATTTGCAGTTGGTTTACTAAGATAGCCTGTTTTCAATGGAGTCCTGGGGAGAAAAGCTCCAAACATACAAATATACAAAATATTTGATAATAAACATGCAGAAGAATACACAGGATATAATAAACAATTTTGTATAGTATTACAAATATAACTACAAGTATGAATTTAGATACAATTTAAAGGAAGAATAAGCAACATAAGTATTATTTGTAAAAAGTTGTTTTTTTACAGTGATAACAGAAAAGAAAGACAGATATCAGTTACTTTAAAAGTAAGTGAGCTGGTACTCGGAGAGAGAGAGACTAGGTTTCAGATGTAGTTTATGTAAGAGTAGTATAGTAGCAGTCCCAATGGGATGTTAGGTATGAGTGAAGCAAGGTTTTAAAGGAGGAGAGGCTGCTAGTGGAACGGATCAGGGGTGGCAGTGAGTTCCAGAGGCGTGCTAGAGAAAACAATAGTATATGTTTACCTGGTGGGTGGGCACGTTTGTGTAATTCAATAAGATTTTGAGTATTTGATCTTAGAAGTCTGTCAGGTATGTGCATTTTGAAGGTGGAAGCTAGACAGGTGCAGAGCGAAGGAGTGAAAATAAGTTTATGAGCTTGGATGAGCTGGATATAAGTGAGATAGTGGGGCAGCTGTAGCCAATTCAGTTTATGAAGAGCAATGCAGTGGTGAGTGGAAGATCGGTGACCTGTGACAAATTTTGAAATTTTATTGTAACAGGAGGTTAGTTTGGCCTTAAAGGATGATTGTAGGTTAGTAAGGAGTGGAGCACCATATAGCAGAGATGGGATGAGGTTTGTGGTGGAGAGATATATTTTGGTACAAGAGGAGAGGTAGCTACTGTGGCGGTATAGCATTCCAAGTTTCTGATGTGTTTTCTTAATGTTTGTATGCAGGTGAATATCAAACTTAAGCTGATCATCAATGAGGACACCTAGTAATGTTGCATTAGACATCATTTCAAGAGGAGTATTATTGTGACTAGTGATGATGAATGTGTCTTTATCAATGATGGTGGTCTTAGAAGGGGTAAATACCATGAGTTTAGTTTTTGTTGCATTAAGTGCCAGATGATTATCTAGCATCCATTTTTCAGTAGAGGAGAAGGCATCTTGTGTTAATTTTATGAGAGTAGGAATAGAAGTGGCAGAGCAGATAATTGTTGAATCGTCGATGTATTGAAAAAGTTTAGTGTTGGGGATGGCATGGTGGAAGTCATTTATGAAAATGTTACACAGTAGTGGACCTAAAATGGAACCCTGAGGTACACCAGTTGGAGTGCTGAGGAATGGGGAGGTAACATTCTTCCGTTTAACTGACTGTTGCCTATCAGAGAGGTAACTGATGAACCAGTTAATTGAGGAGAGGGATAGATTTAGCTTGGACAGTTTAGTTAGTAGAATATTGTGAGAGATAGTATCAAAGGCCTTTGAAAGGCCTAGGAGAAGAGAGAAAATCATACAGCCCGTGTCACAGGCTTTGTTAATGGTTTCTAAGAATGAGAGGAGGGAGGTGGTGGTGCTGTGACCGGGTTTAAATCCATGTTGTGTGGGAGTTAGTAGTTGGTTATTTATAAGGTAGGGTAAGAGCTGTAAATGGATACATTTCTCTAGCAGTTTAGAGATGGGGGACAGGATGGCAATGGGTCAAAAATTGGAAACATTGTTATTGTTGCCTCCTTTGTGTACAGGGATAATGAAGGCTTTTTTCCAGAGTTGTGGTACACAGCTCTCGTTGACTGATCGGTTGATTAGAATGCAGATGGGGAAGGCTATGGCTTCTGCAGCGATCTTTAGGAAGTAGGAGGGGATATTGTCAGTGGCATTTGAGCATGGTTTCAGGTTTAGTAGGAGTTTTCTTATAGTAGATGTAGGGATGGAATTTATACAGAAAGGTAGGGGTTGGGAGGAGGAAGCCCTAGGGTGGGATGAACTACAGGATGATAGGGGTGGGCATATAGGATTGTTAGAGAAGGATTTTGTTAGTTTGGCAATGGACTCAATGAAGAAAGAGCTGAATTGGATGGCTAAATCAATGTCAGATGCATTTGGATCTGGGCAGGGGTTTTCTTTTCTACCAGGGTTGAATAGCCCCCAAAATAGATAAGAGATATCTGAGCATATGAGTCTGACAGCTGATAGCAAAGAAGTAGAGAATGTCTGACATGTAAACCTTTTTGTCACACCTATTTATAGCTCTACTGTCCTTTGGGCAAAGAATTAGGAGAAGGAAGCAGTTTGTTAGGTTTATTTTAGATATCAACAGGGTCAGATGAAGGATTCTTATACAGAAACATATGGAAGGTCAGGGACTTTATAAAATCTTTCAAGTTTCTTAGAGGCAGAAGGCTGGGATTCTGGGTTAAGAGAAGCAGAGGCAAAAGTATCTTCTAATTCTTCTAAGAAAAGGGGACCATGAGAATCTACAGAAGCCATTTTCCATTAAGCATGCTTCTTTAACCTTTGGTTCTCTAGATATAGCTAGAGGGGACAACTATATAAACTAAACTAAAACTGCAAGAGTGATCAAAAGGAGGACATCGGCATATATTCACCATGTAGGATTCCAAGTTGGTGGAGTATATACTACTAAAGTGCATTTGCACTATGCATCTGAAGGGACATTGGCACAAAGAGGCATGCTTCACCTAGGAAGGCAATAACTGTAGCCTCAGAGTAGCAACCAAATGAGGTGCTCCTACAGGAACAAGGCAGACTACCCCCCCGAACCAGCAAAGCTAGTCTGCTTCCAATTACCTGGCCCTTACTGGGGAATGGAGGGCTGACATGGATTCCTTGTCAGGAACAAATGAGCTTGTGGGGCTCTCACTTAGAAGGGTATAACTGGTTCTCTGTCCTTCAAGAATGAAATGGCCAACTGGAGTAAGCATGGAAGCCACTAGGCAAGGTCCTGGGGATAAGCAAAAAAAAATGCAAGTGGCATGAAAATCTTTCTTAAGCAATATCTAGGACATTCCATACTGAAACTGTACATAAGTCTGACTTCAGCAGACAAAAATGTTAAAGGTTCATTTACTTACATGAGATGATGCATCACTTGATGCTGTGTTGTACAATCTTTAATCAGCTTTGCATACAAACACATTAAAAAAATCACAGTATCTATGCTAATAGCTTAAAAGCTACAATATTTTGTAACAGTGAATTTGGAAAATGTGTACTGTGCCTTTAAATGCGCAGCAGTAGACGTCTGTGGGGAAACTTTTCAAAATACTATAGTCAGGAAAATCACTGTATTAGCTAGTTAATGAGGTATCACTTGTCCATCACTGTTTCAGATAAGTAGGTTGTCTGCAAACAGCAGAACAGGATGCTAGATCCTCATTCAAAGGTTCAGAAAAGGAGCAAGCAAGAGCTTTCTTAAAGATCATGGAAGCACAGAGTATGACGTCTAAGTAAGGGATCACTTGAAGAGTATACCTGCAGGAATTACTTGCAATACAGAGCTGGAATCAGTGTCTAGGACAGTAAAACAGCTGGGACCTTTCTCTAGGCAGCCTATTTATGGGAGAGGTTATTACATATAAGAAAGTCCTGGAAACAAAGTAACAGTGTTGCTTGTGTTGGTGTTTGAGTTACTCCTTTTAATAGTAAGATTAACTTGGGCCTAGACATTTTTGGTGGGTTGATAAAGGTTTGTTGGTATCGTAGATAACTGGCTTTCTCTTTCTCAGTGCTTTTTGACTATGTTAAGCAGGTAACTGAATCTTTTAGACCCTATTGTGTTAATTTGTTTCTAAGATTTCCAGGCATTATCTCTAATAAGTTTTAGTAAGAATGTGAGTTCCACGGTCATCCATTTGTTTGAATTTGGCTTGTACAATCTACTGGTGAGGGGAAACAGCTTGTTCAGTATTGAGAAATAGGTGTAGATATTTTGGGATCCTGACTGAGTATAGGATAGGATCCCAGTTCAACTGAGAGAAAGATTGTTTAGAGTTGAGATAGCATTCTCTAATTTTTGCAAACCAACAAGAGGAAACACACAAATGTTGTAAAAATCCAATGAACAACAAATATGAGCAGAGAAAACATGCAAAATACATTTTATTAACAAAATATGAGCGCTTTCGTCTTGTACAAGTCCAAAACTTCATCACACAGTACTATCCCGTTTAAATAACATCAAACACATAATCAATGACATCAGTCTCATAAATATTCATAAATTACATCATAAACGAACCACCTTCTCTAAAGTGCTTACAGAATGTAATAACCATGATTTAAAACATCACAATTTATTATACAACCTTTAAGAATGTAACACTTTACCTAAACTTTTTGTAAAACATATAAAACTATAAATAAAATTCAAACTTGTGTTTATATAAATTCTGAATGTATAAATCTTGCATAATAAAAAAACTTGAATCTTGAATACAGGCATATCCAAGCACTGCTTACCCAGCTCAATAAATCAATATAAAGCCAACAAACCCAATCTATACTTATATATTGATGATATACTAACAAAACACATATGCCAAATAAATGAAAACTAAAAAATAACTTTGTTAAAAATCATTAGTTTAATAAATAATTTTATAGAAAATGTCCTACTGGAAGCATATGAAACAGCCTACAAATATTCAAATATTATTCCTATTATCTTCTTCTTTCAGCTTTTCCCGGTTAGGGGTTGCCACAGCGGATCACATGTCTGCTCATGACTGGCAGTGAAGTTTTACGGTGTCGAGTTGCCAGCCCGGCGCCCAACCTTCCACAGAAGGCACACACACGCACTCACACCTAGGGCCAATTTAGAGTGTCCAATCCACCTACAGTATGTCTTTGGGATGTGGGAGGAAACCGGAGCACCCGGAGGAAACCCACGCGACCACAGGGAGGACATGCAGACTCCACACAGAAGGCACCCCAGCCGAGAATCAAACCAGGGAACCTCTTGCTGTGAGGTGACAACGCTAACCGCTGCACCACCGTGGCTGCCTTAAATATTATTCTTATTATACATTAGAATATTCCTAGAGAATTACCTTTTTAAAATATTTAATTTAAGACGACAATTTACTGAACTATATTCACTTAAACCTGGCCAAGAATAAGCATTCCATAATATTTGCCATATTAATTCTCTTTTTTCTAACTGTAATGTCCATGGGCCACCTCTTGAGCTTACAGCAACCTGCTCAATTGTTAAATAATTAAAGCTGTGGCCCTCATAGGACATGGCATGCTTGGCTAGTGCACTAGTGGTTTTCTGCTTCTTGATAGAATTTACAAACCTTTCAGTTTTACAACATATGACATCATAACTGACATCAAGCAAGGTATACAACCCCTTTTGAATTACAATTATATGTACCTTTCGAATTATATTTGATACCCCGAATATCAAACATATGACAAACTAAAATTAGTTTACAAATCCTGCATGCCCCGCATTTTCTCATTCCCATTACTTTGCTATGTGCATGCTGTTCTTTATGTTGTAAAATGGTTTTTAAATTACTATCTCTCCTTGCTACTATTTTTGGTTTTCGTTGCACTATTTGCCTAACGGTAACATCCTCCTTGATAATACTAATTTTTATATATGATGCTTCTAATAAGTGCATATTCAGCACTAAAAGTACTAATAAATCTAGAAATAAAATCGGACTGTTCATCATTATATAAAGAGGCAGCTTCAATAGTAGTTACAGCTTTTCTTCCCAATATAGGGGTAAAAAATCCATAATTTCTCTTTCTAGTTACCTCATCTATAAGGTCATCTATGAGGCTATATGGATACCCTCTAACAATGAACATGTCCTTCAGCTTGTTACATTCACTCTGAAAGTCATCATCCAACGTAACCATTCTAGCAGCATGCACTAGTTGCACTTTTACAAGTGATCTTTTTTGATAATTAGGGTGAGAGCTTTTAAAATGCAAAAAGGAATTAGAATAGGTGCTTTTTCTATGAGTGGTAGCCAAAAATCTACCTTGTAAGGCATCCTTTCTTAAACTGATATCCAAATAGCTAATACTGTGCGTATGCAAGTAAACTGTTTAAAAATGTGGTTTACATGTTCAATGTTTGGAATATTAATTAGGCTGGAATATCGGTAACCTAACTGATGAAACGTCAGATTCGACTTTGGTAGTCAGTTGTTCCCTTTGCAGCAGTACATACAAACCAGACCTGTACTGCACAGTGCTGACAGTAGTGTTTTTGTTGGGGGGAAAGCCCCCTGCACCCCCACACACCCCCTGCCACTTATATATTCCAACTCCGAGATAGTACTACTGTGGGGAAAAGGGTAAATATGCCCTGTGAACTCAATATGAAACATCGCCCATGTGGCATTTGCTGAACAGGAGACTCGCAGAATTGAAGGCTGGCAATATGGAAATATGCCTGCTAATGTTCGGCATTCCCATGTTCGACAAACCATCATTCTGCATTGCGATAATAAACCATCATGTATATCTGTGGATGGCAGAACCTGTAGCAAATGCTCCACAAAAAGCATCTAAGGTATCACAGCCACATTTTAGGGACTGTCTGGACACGTGTAAAGCTTGTCTGGCTATCTCCTGGATTTCCTTGGATAAGATTCTATCTGCAATTTACCTAGCATTTTGTCTTGAAGAGATTCAATGTACTTTAGCATATGGAAATGGCAATTCAAAGCTCTCATTACCAGGGTGACATAGGCTTTTGTAGAGGTGTTTGTAAAATTCAAGCACTCAGTAAAACCCATCACGTTTACCTTGGAGAAGGGGGTAGAGAATCAGGATGTACAGCTATGTCTTTGAAGATATCATCCAGTACAACATGTACCGGAGGAATAGACAGTGGTCTGGGAGAAGGTAAATTCAGCAGGTCCCCATAAACCACCTTCATTCTATATAGGGTATTCCTGAAGGAAAAGTACTTGGGTGGAGGTGGATGAGAGTATGCCATCTGAGTCTGGGTAAGTTTGAGGTGGCAAGTTGCCAGAGTAAGACCATTTTCATCTACACATCTAAAGGAATCTTTCTCTTCCTGAAAAGCTACTTCCCTGCCCCTGGTCCTTTTAGATGAGGGGGCCTTGGAGGTGGAAAAAATGAGAAGGTGCTTGGGATTTCATGAAGGCCATAAACTCTCAAGCTATTTTATGGAGGTTTTGGGCTTTGGTCTGAGAAGAAGTGGTCAAAGGCAGTGGCGAAGAAAAGGAAGTGATTCGCTTTGGTTTGATTGTCAATTTTAAGGGGTGCCCACAGAATGCAGTCATTCAACTGCAACTTTGATTGTAGCTTCGGTAGTCAGGGAAGACAGGGAGTCTCCCTTGAGAGCTACAGTGTGGACACTGGAAGCTGAGGCCTGCAGAGTGACCTAAGATCTGACCAAAGTGTGAGCCATGGTGGCATTCATAGGTAGGCTAGAAACCATACAAGACTCCTGAGGGGTCATACCAGAAGGTTTGGACCTATGAGTTGCAGGACCAGGGGGCTGTAGAGGCACCTGAACTAGGTCATCGGTTGAATTAAAACCTGCAGTTGGAGCTTTGTCAGTAATTCCAGGGTTCTTTGCCTTTTTGTCTTCCCAGTTCTTTTTAAATGACACTAGTGGTTGTGGGCATCTGCTGAACTCTGTGGTAGCAGTGGATTCCAGTGCCACTGAGGAAGATGAAGAAAAGTACTTCATATTTTATTTATTTTTATTTTGCATTTGTTAACAGGGTTAGTCCAGCTGGGAAAGAATTTACCCTTTTTCAGTGGAGACCCGAGGGGAAAAGCCCCAAACAGACATACAAGAAGAGACAAGTTTACAATAATGCAGAGCAAAACAATGTCTTGAATACAATGGATAAAGAAAAAAATAATGTATTCCATGGAGTTAAACATAGCTATATACAAAAGTATAATAATAAGGCTGTAAAAGGAGAAACAACAACAATAACTCCAAGAGGTATGCAGTAAGGGAATTAAGGTTATAGGTAATCTTTTGAAAATAATATAGTATTATTAGATTAGTGACTAGAAGGAGAAATTGTGTATGTGCAGGGGGCCTCAGATCCGAAGATGAAACTAGTGCAGGAGTAAAAAAAAATAAAAGTAAAATGCAGGACAGTTACAGATGCTGTTCTGAGGCGCCAAGCAGAACAGACTAAATGAGTGAAAATATTTTATTCAGAATCTGCTTCCCACACTTCAAGTAACTGTTAACTTTTTATTGAACATTAAATTAGTAGAGAAATGTCCGCAATGGGATGCTTATCTGACTAGAAAAAGAAGGTTCTCTAGAAACACAAGCTGACTAATGGACTATGAGCATAATGGACATACGTGAAGCACGTCAGACTGCATGGCTACAAAGAAATGAAGGTGGCACCAACAGACGCCCTTCTCACACCCTGATATCGCAACATCAGCCTTTGGACGTCCATCGGTTAGGGCTGATGTAAAGACTCTGGAAACTAGGCCAGTCATGGGCTAATGCATGGCAGGAAAACTCATTTTAATATTATCATAAAATCACAGTTTGCCACAAAAAATTGTAAAATAAGCCAAATAAACAATATGTAGCACCTACAAAAACTTTCTGGACAAAAGCCAGTATTCATAAGGTGGAATACTGCAAATAATTGTTTGTTTTTGTTATATGTTAAAGTAGATCAGAAAAACACCACAGATATTCAATAAAATATAAATGAGAGGAATGAATCACAAATTAGTTCTTATCTGTTAACAAAAATCTTTTGACAGACTTCTGTTCTTCTGGAGTCAGAGATGCATGCTTCTTGTCGAGGGGGTAGAAAAATTCTGAAGATTTACCTCACTCTGCCTGATGGTATAATTTCCTCCAAAAATGATGCAGGACTATCAGCAGCCAGCTGGTCATAATGGAAATGAGCCAGTCGTCTCAATACGGAAACATCTGGGATCCATGCAGTCTCAAGTGAGCTGCCACTACTGCCATGCACTTGATAAACACCCTGGGGGCTGTGGTGACACCAAAGGGCAGTACTCTAAACTGATAATGACTAGCTCCCAGCCAGAAGCTTAACCTCCTGGATCGTTTCTTCATCTTTATGTGATAATACTCATTCTGAAGGTCTAACGAGCACATCCAGTTGTCCTTTTCCAGAAACGGAAGACTGGACTGAACTGTGACCATCCAGAACTTGTTTCATCAAACAGATTTGTTCAAGTTGCTGAGATTCAAGCTTGATCTCCAGTCCCCTGTTTTCTTTGACACTAAAAAGAATCTTGAGTAAGTTCTAGATCCTCTCTGGTCTGGTGGTACCTCTTGGATGACTCATTTTTCTAGCAGCTTTTATACGTGAACAGCTGCTTGTTCCCTCTGACTGGGTGGAAAATTGGGGATTTTTCTGCATTGGGGAGGAGAAAGGAAAAAGAGCATAATATATCCTCTGGAAATGATCCTCTGCATCCATGTATCAGATGTTATTTCCAGCCAGATTCCCCAGTGCAGGGATAGTCGACCCCCCCCCCCCCGACTGCCTCCAGAGAAGGATAATTGGGCCTCCACATTCAGGAGAATTGGAAGGGTCTGCCAAAGAAAGATTCTATGGACCCTTGGATCTTTTGGACCTCCTCTGCCGTGAGGGTGGCATCTACCATTGGAGTTCCCCCGTTTGCTCCTGGGGGAATTACTTCCATGTGTTTCTTGAAAAGACCCTTGGAATTTTCTGAACTACATTTTTCCACTGCTTCGCTGATTCCTGGAGAAGGATCTCTGCGAAGTGGAGAAATGTATGCCCACTACAGATACGGTCTTCCCATCTTTCTCACACCTGGACAATGTGTCTCATACTTTAGGGCTACATAAGGAGGTGCCGTCAAATGGAGCACTGATGAACGTAGACTTGAAATGTTCCACCAAGTCACACAAGTGCATCCAGTTGTGCCGCCTGAGAGCAATGCCAGAAGCCAGAACCCGCTGCTCTACTCGTTCCTTTGGCTACATGTGAAATGAACCTCATGGAAGTGTTAGAAATAGACTAGAGGGTAGCCGACTGGGAAGTAACCAAGTCTTGTACTTCCTCAGATATAGATCCTGAGAGAGTATCTGACAGTTCTTTAATCAGATCCCTCTACTGAAGTGTGCCAGGTAGTTCTGGGACCATAAGGAGAAAGTCGCTGAAGCAAATACACACTTCCCGAACCTATCCATTGCCAGAAACCCTGTTTGGGGGATGGCTAAATTAATTTTCCTCAACTAGTTCCTTTTTTATCGCCACTGCCACCACAACCATGGCATCCAGAGGCACACCTTTTGTCCAAAATTGTTTATTCTCAGGAACAGTAATAATTTTGTCCAGTCTCCAGGGAATCAGCTCAGTGGTATCTCGGCCTTCCATGCCTGCCAAGAGATCAACTCGATGAGATCATCAGCAGGCAGAGTCACCCAGAAGGTAGATGAGTCGGTACCAAAAGCCTCCAGGTACATGGACTCCTCACACGAAGGACTATTAAACTTCCAATCACCTCTTTGTTTTAGAATTTTTAAGTTGTCTCTAAAGGAGACATCATCAAGAGGTGACCTTGGGGACCCTTTGCCCTCACTGAAGTCTGTGTCTTTGGTTACAGATTCTTCCAGGGAATCCAAGTGCTTCCTCTTGCACAAGTTCTTACGGACCTCCTCAGTGGTATGCTCTGGGGAGGTATCAGAAGAAATGGGAATGCCCTGCTGGGAAGACTGGGGTATCAGTACTCACTGTCCCTGGGGAGAAAACGGTTGAGACGCTATAGACAGAGAGATGACAGAGTTGGGGGCTGAAGATCCATGCAGGTAGGGACCTTCGGAGCTGATAAAGTAGACATAGCTCTCTCCAAAGCCTCAAAGGCTAATCTCTCCTTATAGGACAGGAGAAGGCTAGCCTCTGGATCCTAGTCCCTCCTTGTTCCGAGAAAAGTCCTCCTGAGGCCAAAGCTGGAGCTGAGCTTACTCGAGGCAAAACTCCTAGGTGCAGCAACAGCTCTGAAAACTTCAGAGTCAATCCTAACATCTCAGAGCTGATGGAGCAGCTATGGCTCCAAGAGGTCTCTGGCTCTGAATGAACCAAAGAACTCAGGGCAAACAACAGAGCCGATGAAAGAGTTACCTTCGGATCTGAAGCAGACAGAGCTGGGTGGTTCAGATCCAAGAACTCTGAAGCTTCAAATGTCAGAAGAGGATGTAAAGGAGGGGTAGTTGATGAATGCAACTCCTGACCTGAAGGAGTAGGAGTAGAGGAAACCCCTGCCATACTCTGCACCCAGAGAATCTTTCTCACCAGTCGCTCAATGTACTCTTTGGTCAAACACCTAGAAGAACAGGTAGATATCACAGAAGGTGACTTTGGTCTTTTCAGAAAGGGAGAAGGCACTCTTAATGGAACTGGGTCAACTGAAGGTGTGTATTGGGTCCTTGGTAAAGCAGGCAGGCTTGAAGTCCGATCAACTGGTGTCTAATCTGATGAAAGTTTAGTCTTGTCCGAAGTTGGATCTGAAGAAGTGGATGGATCCATGTCTCTTTGTCTTTACTTTCGGATCTGTGGAGGTTGTATTATCCGAAAGCTTGAGTCTTTTAAAAGACTGGTTTGGCAGAGAATTCGGAGCCGACAGAAGTCTCTTAATTGATTTTTCAGAAGTTTTTGATAAAGAAGAGGAAAGGCTAGATGATGTTGACTTGCCCCTTTTTTTCTTTTTCAGAAGGGGAAGCTCCAGATAATGCCTCGCTGAATGCTGATGGAAGAAGAAGGCCTTCAAGAATCAATTTATTCTTGCATTCAACCAGTGCTCTAAGGTTGAACATGTGGCAAGTACAGCAATCTTCTTGGAGATGATGGGGTCCCAAACAATAGACACACAAAGTATGTGAATCAGAATAAGGCATTTTCCTCGGATACTTTCAACACTTTTTGAATCCAGTCACCTTTTTTCTTTTTCCTGCTATACTGAAGACAGAAAAAGGTTAAGCAAAAACTACTAAGAATCGAAAGCTTTATATAAAAAAAAAAAAAAAAAAGAGAGAGAGAGACAGAAAATGAAGTAAAAATGGCTGGGGAAATACCAACAATGGTAATAGCGGAATACACTAAGTGTAAAGGGAAGGAATACTACAATAGTATTCAGAGGTACTTTTGCACGAAACGAATGGGAAATAACAGCAAGAAAGCAGTTGCTAAGTAAGGGATATAAGCTAAGCTAGAAAGATAAACAGAGAAAATGCACAAAGAAACTATTCAGAAAAGAAAGGAAGGTTTAAATTAAATTAAGTACACTTATCTGCTCAACAGCAACTGGTCACCGTGTCTGAAGTGAATAGTGGCAAACGAGATCTGAGGTATTTAGGAAGAGTGCATTGTGGGTAAAGGATACGTTTGAGAGTTTTTTGGTTATGACGAACTATTGTAATGGCAGAGTAATATCCGTGGAATCGGATCCGAACCCATAGGTTGAGGATAGAATGAAAATTGACAACACCAGATCTCTTGGTAATTTACTGAAGGGCAAAATCAAAAGTCCTACTGTAATTCCTCCTGCTAACCGGAGTGGATATGAAGGCAAGTCTTCTTTTGTAAACAAATGAGGTTTTACAAACACAAATCCTCCACTTCCTCCTGAAAGGAAGCAGTAGTATCAACTTTACTGAAGCCAGGGAAAGACCCACATCTTGGTTCTTTGCCAAGATTATCAATAATTATGGCAATATCAGTGGACAGCAAGGACAGGATTATATCCAGAGCACTGGACATAGATCACTGTGGATTTGTAAAGGGAAGGCAAACTTCTGATAACATCATTAGAAATCGAAGTGATACAGTAATCTGAGCAAACTAACCAAAAACTGGTAGTGTTAAGTACAGATGCTGAGAAAGCATTCAGAGTTAGTTTGGTCTGCTTTAAACTTAAAGTGTTAAAATGGCTTTACTTCCTGAGCAAGTTAATAAAATTGTTACAAAATATATACTAGGGAGCTAATGCAACAGTTAATGTAAATGTTGAGCTGACCTCCTATTTTAACATAGCTAGAGTCACCAGAAAGGGTTAGTGAAGATCAGAGTGTAAAGTGTGTGTGCTATGTCTTTAACAACCATGCGAGGCTGTGCGTGCACATATAAATTCCAGACACGCGCAATCCTTAGTGCCATTTTGTAGAAGCAGTCAGAGGGTAAGCATGTATGACTGCAGTAGTTAGTTTGTATACAAGTTGCTTAAGTCATAGTCATCAAGCCTCTATAGTGATGTGTTTGTATGAAATAAATCTGCTTGAAAAGAATCCATGAAGACTTGTTTATTCGTACACCAACACGAAAGTGACATGGTGTCAGAACCAGGATGGAAAGGAGAAGAACTTTTGGAGCCACGAGATGTAAAGAAGACAGCAAAGGTAAAACCAAGAGAAAACAGTGCAAACACAACCAGAAAGAATCAAAGGTAATGAGAAATATTACAAATTATTTACTCGATGCAAAAAGAGGCAGGAAAAGGCATTACAAGGGTACAAACCACATTACCAGGCAAGCAGAAAGTACAAAAAGGTTTAACTAAAAGAAAATGTTTTATATTAAAGTATTTGACAAGACAATTAACTTTAAAATGCAAAATGAGTATGTTGAAGGCAGAACAAGTGTGCTTAAGGCAGAATTGGGCAAGCTTAGAGTAAAACGAGCATAAGAAAAGTACATTGGGCATAAAAAGGGCTTAAACGAGAAAAAAAGAATATAATAAGAAAAGACCAATAAGCTTGAAAAGAAAACGTATAAGTTCAGAGCATAAAAAAACATTGAGCAAATTGTGTTTATGCCAATTACTGATGCGTGTGTACGTATATTCATGCTCATTTGCAGGACCCTTTGCTGTTATGTGTTAATATGGCAGACAGATTTCCAAAACCTCAACCATTTGTGTTTGATCAGAACATTGCAGAGAACTGGAGAATATCTGAACAAGAGTATGATATTTAAATACAAGCAACTCATGCAGATAAGGAGGCATGTGCCAAGGCATTCATTTTGTTAAATCTAGCAGGATCTGAAGCCATAGAAAGGCAGTGCTCATTTCTGTTTGCACCAGCAGTGTATGAAGGTGAAGATGCAGACCACCATATTGTTGTGCAAGCTGAATCAAGGGAAGACCCTGAGTGTTTGAACCGCAAGTTTCGAGAAATGTGCAACCCCAGACAAATGTTACATTAGGGAAGCATTTGTTTTAGACAAGAAATCAGAAACCAGAGGAAACATTTGCAACCTATATAACTGACTCGAGAAACAGAGCTAAAATGTGTTGGTTTGGTGAATTTACAGATGAGCTGGACAGACTTGCGTGTGGTATTAACAGTGCTGCAGTGAGAAAGATTTTACTTCGTGACAGTGACTTGACATTAAGCAAAGGAACAGAAATTTGGCAGCTCCATGAGGTGACAGAAAGCTATACGAATATGCTTGCGGATGACAAAAGCATGGTTTCTGTAAGCTCCAGAGCAAATGTAGACAGTATGCAACATGTGGCAAACAGAAACAGGCCTAAGCAAGGGGCAGCCACATGGCTTACAAAGAAGACACAAAACTTTCCGGAAAGTTCCAGAAAAAAGTGCAAGCTCCACCACCAGCTCTGTGCAACACAAACGAGAGTCGGCAAAACCTAAATCTAGCTTTTTTGGTAACTGTTGAAATTGTGGTGTGGATGGCAGGAGAAATGGGGTAGGGGTTATACTAAAGGAACAATATCCCAAGAGTATTTTAGACGTGAAGAGAGTGTCTGACAGAGTGAGGTTTATGAAGCTCGAAATTGATGGTGTAATGATGAATGTTGTTAGTGCATATGCTCCACAAGTTGGGTGTACGATGGACGAGAAAGAGAAATTTTGGAGTGAGTTAGATGAAGTTGTGGTGAGTGTACCCAAGGGTGAGAGACTAGTGATTGGAGCGGAATTTAATGGGCATGTTGGTGAAGTGAACAGAGGGGATGAGGAAGTGATGGGTAGGTATGGTGTTAAGGAGAGGAATGCAGAAAGTCAGATGATTGTGGATTTTGCGAAAAGGATGGACATGGCTGTGGTGAATACGTATTTTAAGATGAGGGAGGAGCATAGGGTGACATACAAGAGTGGAGGAAGATGCACACAGGTGGATTATATCCTATGTAGGAGGGCCAATCTGAAGGAGATTGGAGACTGTAAAGTGGTGGCAGGGGAAAGTGTAGTTAAGCAGCATAGAATGGTGGTCTGTAGGATGACGTTGGTGATCAAGAAGAGGAGGAGTGTGAAAGCAGTGCCAAGGATTAAATTGTGGAAGTTAAAAAAGGGTGATTGTGAAGCGGAGACAGGCACTGGGAGGCAGTGGAGAGTTACCGAATAGCTGGGTAACTATAGCAGAACTAGTAAGGGAGACTGCTAGAAAGGTGCTTGGTGTGACATCTGGACAGAGGAAGGAGGACAAGGAGACCTGGTGGTGGAATGAGGAAGTACAGGAGAGTATACAGAGGAAGAGGGTGGCGAAGAAGTGGGATTGTCAAAGAGATGAAGAAAGTAGACATGAGTATAAGGAGATGAGGCGCATGGCAAAGAGAGAGGTGGCGAAAGCTAAGGATAAGGCGTATGGAGAGTTGTATGAGAGACTGGACACTAAAGAGGGAGAAAAGGACCTGTACCGATTGGCTAGACAGAGGGACAGAGCTGGGAAAGATGTGCAGTAAGTAAGGGTGATAAAGGATAGTGAGGGAAAGGTACTCACAAGAGAGGAGAGTGTGTTGAGTAGATGGAAAGAGTATTTTGAGAGGCTGATGAATGAAGAGAATGAGAGAGAGAGAAGGTTGGATGATGTGGGCTAGTGAATCAGGAAGTGAAACAGATTAGCAAAGAGGAAGTAAGGACAGCTATGAAGAGGATGAAGAATGGAAAGGCTGTTGGCCCAGATGACATCCCAATGGAAGCATGGAGGTGCTTAGGAGAAATGGCAGTGGAATTTTTAACTAGATTGTTTAATGAAATTTTGGAAAGTCATAGGATGCCTGACGAGTGGAGAAAAAGTGTTTTGGCTCCTATCTTTAAGAATAAGGGTGATGTGAAGAGCTGCAGTAACTACACAGGGATAAAATTGATCAGTCACAGCTTGAAGTTATGGGAGAGAGTAGTAGAAGCTAGGTTAAGAAGGGAGGTGATGATTAGTGATCAGCAGTATGGTTTCATGCCAGGAAAGAGCCCTACAGAGCAAATGTTTGCTCTGAGAGTGTTATTGGAGAAATACAGAGAAGGTCAGAAGGAGTTGCATTGTGTCTTTGTAGACTTGGAGAAAGCATATGACAGGGTGCCTAGAGAAGAGTTGTGGTATTGTATGAGGAAGTCGGGAGTAGCAGAGCAGTATGTAAGAGTGGTACAGGATATGCACGAGGGTAGTGTGACAGTGGAGAGGACTGCAGTGGGAGTGACAGATTCGTTTAAGGTGGAGGTGGGATTACATCAAGGATCAGCTCTGAGTCCTTTCTTATCTGCAGTGGTGATGGACAGGTTGACACATGAGATCATAGGAGGCCCCGTGGACTATGATGTTTGCAGATGACATTGTGATCTGTAGTGAGAGTAGGAATCAGGTTGAGGAGACTCTGGAGAGGTGGAGATATGCTCTAGAGAGCAGAGGAATGAAGGTCAGCAGGGCTAAGACAGAATATGTGTGTGTAAATGAGAGGGAGGGTAGAGGAATGGTGAGGATGCAGGGAGTAGAGTTGGTAAAGGTGGACGAGTTTAAGTACTTGGGATCAACAGTTCAGAGTAATGGTGAATGTGGAAGAGAGGTGAAGAAGAGAGTACAGGCAGGGTAGAATGGGTGGAGAAGATTGTCAGGAGTAATTTGTGACAGACGGGTACCAGTAAGAGTGAAAGGGAAGGTCTACAAGACAGTAGTGAGACCAGCTATGTTATATGGGTTGGAGACAGTGGCATTAACAAAAAGGCAGGAGTCAGAGCTGGATGTGGCAGAGTTAAAGATGTTAAGATTTGCACTCTGTGTGACTAGGATGGATAGGATTAGGAATCAGTATATTAGAGGGTCAGCTCATGTTGGACAGTTTGGAGACAAAGCAAGAGAGACGAGATTGCGTTGGTTTGGACATGTGCTGAGGAGGGATGATGGGTATATTGGGAAAAAGATGCTAAGGATGGAGCTGCCAGGTAAGAGGAAAAGAGGAAGGCCTAAGATAAGGTTTATGAATGAGGTGAGAGAGGACATGCAGGTGGTTGGTGTGACAGAGCAAGATGCAGAGGATAGGAAGAAATGGAAAGAGATGATCCGCTGTGGACATATAGTTTTATATATATATATATATACATATATATATATATATATATATATACATATATATATATATATATGTGTATATATATATATATATATATATATATATATATATATATATATATATATATATGTGTATATATATATATATATATATATATATATATATATATATACACATATATAAATATATATATGGCTACTTCTTTTGACCTAACTTTCATATATATATATATATATAATATATATATATATATGTGTATATTTTATATATATATATATATATATATATATAATATACACACATATATATATATATATATATATATATATATATATATATATGTATATAATATATATATATATATATATATATATATATATATATATATATATATA